>NC_041400.2:63220295-63265295 GCF_900747795.2 Erpetoichthys calabaricus
AGGCAGTACTTATAAGCTTACATATTTATATATAGACATACATATATATATATATATATATATATCTATATCCGAAGCCGTGCAAGCACACTCTTTTGAGAATGCAATGTATAGTTGTACAGAAGAAAAGCAATCTTGCCTCAAATGAATGGCAACCTTTTGTAGGTCTATGAAGTTAATTTAAACTTTAGGTTTACGCGGTGCTTTCTTTCCGAAGTACCTGCACTCATGAATATGTCTGTATGTGTCAGTCGGTCAAATCCACGCGCTTCGCACCGGCGAAGTACCGCTTTTAAATTTTTATTAAGAAGAAAATAAAACGTTTTTAAATTGAGGGAAAATATACTAATAACAGTTTGTTAAGGATCAGTTTTTTTGTGAAGCTGCCTTTACTCGAGTGATCACTTCGAGCTGACTTGGTGGCCAAGTGTAAGCGTTACCTGGAAGTAAGCACCCATACAATCAGATTGTGAATCAGACTACGAATGCCGTGAATGTAATTACACACTCACTGCACTTGCTTACGGTAATCGAACCTCAGACGTCAGGGCTACAGGGGCTTAGCAGCGGTGAAGTATTGTTTTTAAATTTTTAATTAAGAACAAAAGAAAAGCTCAGAGGTTCGATTCCCGAAAGGGAGTGAAGTGAGTGTCCGGCTACCTACCAGGTAAAGCTTATGGTCGGACAGCAAGTGACGTAACATCAGCCACGGTGCCTTCAGTTGTGAGAAGCAGATCATAGAATGATTGAAAATAGTTTTGCATTTACCTTTTTAGTGAAAGGCGAGCTTTTAAGCCTTAGAAATCACCCCGTAAATGCACACGTTTAATTGCACGTGTTAATATGTATGCTTACACAGTATTAAAAGACACTCAAAAATTAACGTCATTTACCATCAGCCACGGTGCCTTCAGTTGTGAGAAGCAGATCATAGAATGATTGAAAATAGTTTTGCATTTACCTTTTTAGTAAAAGGCGAGCTTTTAAGCCTGAGAAATCACCCCGTAAATGCACACGTTTAATTGCACATGTGTTAATATGTATGGTTACACAGTATTAAAAGACAGTGAACAACGTCAGTTACCTTTGTTCCCGCGTTTGATAAAAGGTGAGCTTTTAAGCCTGAGAAATCACCCCGTAAATGCACACGTTTAATTGCACATGTGTTAATATGTATGCTTACACAGTATTAAAAGACAGTCAAAAATTAACGTCATTTACCTTCGTTCCCGCGTGTGACTCGTGCTGTAAATCTCTTCCTTGTTTTTAGTTCACGTGATTACGTAGGAGGCGTGATGACGCGATACGTGACTCCGCCTCCTCCATTACAGTGTATGGACAAAAAATATGTTCCAGTTATGACCATTACGCTTTGAATTTCGAAATGAAACCTGCCTAACTTTTGTAAGTAAGCTGTAAGGAATGAGCCTGCCAAATTTCAGCCTTCCACCTACACGGGAAGTTGGAGAATTAGTGATGAGTCAGTCAGTGAGTGAGTGAGTCAGTCAGTCAGTGAGGACTTTGCCTTTTATTATTATAGATGCATCTCATAAGTGGATGGCTCAATGGCAATTGCAAATAGCAGTGGTGACAAGGGGCATCCTTGTCTAGTACAGCATTCTAGTTTGAAGTAGTCTGAGATAGTGTTGTTAATACAAACTGAAGCTTCTGGACTGGTATGTAGTACAGTAGTTTGATCCATGTACATATGTTAGGGCCAAACACAAATTTATGGAATGTGGTGAATAGGTTATCCCATTCAACCATATCAAATGCTTTTTCTGCATCCAAAGATAAAATAAGATCTCTGGAGTGTTGGACTTTATGGGTGAATATATTACATTAAATAGGCGTTATGAAGCATTTATTATACAAACACTATAATACAGCATATATTTTCTCAGCCAAGCTCTGTTGGTGGTCAAGCATGTTTTATGTTCTACAATAACTCTGTAAAAGTCAAAGTACACTGTATACTGCAGTAGATCAGTTAAAATGTTACATCTTAATATTGTGGAAAATTACATTTAATTTTCTTATTTTAATTTTGCACAAATAAGCATACAATGGTAACTAACTTAAAGTTTTCTTTTTTGTTTTGACCTTGAATATTACTCAACAGTAGATTTTAATTGTCTTTCAGTATTTACTGAAAGTCCAAACTGTAAGTATAAGACAAATTTGGAATCTTTAAAAGTTTCCCTTTTTATTAAGTAACAGAAAAAGTTAAGGATATATACTGAGGAATGCTGACTTTAAGCATGTTGCATTAATATAGTTCTGTATATAAGACATATTTGTTAGGCTGTTTTAAATGTTTCTGCCACCTACTCATTCTTGGGTAACAAGTAAGCAACATAGCCCACTTTCCATGTTAATATTTGCAGATATAATAAGATCAATTATGTTTTATAGACTTATGTTTCCTTAGGCTTTGAATTGGAAGAAGTAGATTAAAAAGTGGTGGAATAAATGAATATTATACATATATTCCTATTTTTTAATCTGTATAATCTGCAGAGTAAAACTTAATATTGTACTTTTTATATTGACGTGTTTTCAGTTCTAAGCTGCCTCTTATGCACTGCTGACCATCATTCATCTATTTTATAATGGTGAACATTTATAATCATAAAACTAGAAAACACTTCTTCAGTCTGTGTTGTTCAAAACTGCCTTAGATTTTACAGCATACAAAATTTACAATATTACAAAAGCTTGCCAAATATTTACTTATTAAAATAAAATTAACGACTCACATATGGGAAGTATAATTTTCTTAAACAGAAGGCTGCATTTAATATTTCAGACAGTGTGTTTACTCTTTTAAGGATATACAGTGCCAAAATTACTTTGATTGTACAGTGGAACCTCTAGATACGAGTTTAATTCGTTCCAGCACTGAGCTTGTATAGCGAATTTCTCGTATCTAGAACAAACTTCCCCATTGAAAATAATGGAAATCCAGTTAATCCGTTCCGCACCCCAAATATATTAACATAAAAATCAATTTTCCTAACAAATAACACTGATAAATTATATATACTGTAGTCTACCTTTAATAAATAACACTGGTAAATAATATAACTGATTATTAAAAGAATCAAAACAGGTGTCCAAAGTGCAGTAGAGCATTCAATAAATGTTTAAATAAATAATCCTTAAAACAGTTGTGAAGTGGAGGTTTAAAATACACAAGAATAACAATCCTTTAACACGAGGTTAAAACGTCAAAAGGATGCAGTCTTTAAAAAACGGACGACAATCCCCGGTGCTTCTTCTCTGTTAGCGTCTCACCTGCGGGCTCTGCAACAGGCGAGACACTCTTAATGCAGCTGACCTTCTCTACACCGTCCTGCTTCAGCTATTTGGCTCGCCTGTTCAGCTACACGCGAGCCTGCTCTCCTGCCTGCCTGCCTGCCTGCCTGCGCTCGCTCTCTCTCGCTCTCTCTCTCTCTCTCTTTTCTTTTACTTCTTCTCCCCCTTAACCGGCTCGCGCTTCTCTATATATGCGGGGAGGACATGGCAGCTGCAGCCCATCAGCCACAGGAACAATCATGGATGTTGGCAGTTTCCAACCTGTGCACTGAAGTGAGAAACGCAGACACCGCAGATCGCGGCTCGCAACTGCTACCACGCCCCCTCGCTAAGCTGAGAGCTATACCCACAGCGTGGCTCGTTACGCGAGCCAATGCTCGCATTTAGATCAGAAATTTTCGCTCATACTTTCCTCGTATTTTGAATTTCTCGTATACAGAGGTGATCGTATCTCGAGGTTCCACTGTATTAGAGAAATAGTAGGTCACTCATTTTATTTAAGAAAATAAAAAAGTGGGATCTTATCAAAACAACTGCATGCCCAAACTTTCCCATACCGAATTACAAATTAACTGAATAGCAGTAGTACATTTTAACTTTTTTGCATTATCTGTACTCTAAGTTGATGAGTTAGGTACGGTCTCTAAAAATGCATTGTCTGAATTTTTCAAGCAATTAATATATATGATGTACAGTATAAGTAAATAAAATAATAAAAGTAATGTATGTGTAATTATTCAAACCATAATTTTAAGACACGTAAATCTGCATACTGTATAGCAGACTGACTGGAGTAATCTCAATTTAATTTTTCTTCTCTAATACACTAGTTCATTTCCTTGCATCAGCCTTGTTAAAGACATCCTGAAATTAACCTTTATTCTGTGGTGCTTAGCCTGCTTTCAAATTTCTCAGACAGCAGGTATTCAAGTAGCAACAACCAAACAGTACAGGCTGTACAGTTTATGTCACAAGTAGCATTGTATGGTATCCAACATGGTCTACTGATTATATGCCTTTTTGAAACTGTCACAACATATACTTTTTAGGAGAATATTTTGAAGTGAGGAATTATGACAAAAATCCAACACCCAAGGAGCATAGAATCAATTATAGTAAAATATTTAGCAATATCAAAACTACAAATAGCAATTATTCTTATAAAAGTGGCATCCAGATCAGCACCAAGCATGATGATTTAATAAAAGTCTTCCATGAAAGAAATGTGCAATAAAATACTCATTACTCTTTATGTAATTTTTTTTTAATGAAGATACATTAGCAACATGTCCATCAACAGATATTTGATCATTAATTTAAAATCCCTTGGGTTCTGCCATCTCAGTTCTGCGACCAGAAACAGCACATTGTACTCAATAATCAAAAATCAAAACTTTGATTACTTTGAAAGGCAAAAACTTCAGCCTACATTTAAGAATTTCGTTTTGGTTCTTCAGATGTGCTCTTTGGCTTCTTATTTTAACTTTATTAACTTGATCCTGTGTTACTCTTTTGGTATTTAGCCCTACATCAGGTTACACCCTTAAGAAAATCTTTATCTCCCAGAAAATCATTTTCATTGAAGCCTTTGTCACTTGCCAATTCTAAAAAGTGTAACTAAGAATATTTTTTTAAAATATCTATATATATACACTTGTTATATATCTATATATCTTATATTTTTTTATATAATACGCTACAGTGGCTGTCCGTTTGTCTGTCCAGGATTTTAAATCACCTGTAGCTCGCAAACTGTTTGAACTGTTGACCTGAAATTTGGTACACATATACTACGTGAAGTCTACTATTCACTTTCGGGGTGATGATTTACCTCCAAGGTTATTCCTTTTTTTATTTTTATTTTATTTTATTGTAGAATCAACTCTTGGCAGCGGACACAAGGTCAGCCGTGTGGCGCCGTTCTCATCCCTACCACCTTCGCCTACCTCTTTATATCTTAAATCATTCTTGAGGCAGATTGAAGACTTAAGTGCCAGCTTAAGTGAAAAATTTAAAAAAAACGTACTAAGTAATTGCAATACAAACACTGACTTAATCAGTTTTAATGCAGAAAGTAGAGAAGAAGCGAAAAGAAGAAGAGCTGCTCAGGAAGCAGCAAGTGCATCAACCTCTGAGCAACCGAATTCTAAACATACAGAGAAAGAGTATAAAAACTATGAATGCTCAAGTCAAGTGTATTCACTGCATGTTATCATGCAGTGTGCCATTACTGGTATTTATATAATTTAACATACTGTAACAAATAATCAATACAACTGATCAATTTTTGTACATTCTAAATCATCCAATAACAAGTCAAGTCTAGTCTAGTTGGGGAGCATACACTGGTACAGTGCGTTGCCACACCCACTACACGACGAAACAACTCGGGATCCTGGTCTGCAACCTCCCCAGGCAGACACGCGGTCCAGTCCCACCCTCCGGAAATGACCCTCTGTCTGCCGCAGCCAGGTGTTACGTGGGTGACTCCTTGGCCTGGTCCAGCCACTCGGGTCCCCAACAATGAGGATCTTATGAGCTGGATCACCCTCGGGGAAACGCGTCACATGGCCGTAGTGCTGTAACTGACGTTCCTTCACAATGCAGGTAATGTGCCTCATTTGGGACACCATGAGCAACCGCTCATTCGACACACACAAGTTAAACCAACGGTACCCAAGGATTTTCCGGAGAGATACAGTACCAAAGGAGTCCAGTCTTCGTCTCAGGTCACTGGATAGCATTCATGTCTCGCAACCATATAGTAAGACAGGAAGCATCAGGACTCTAAGGACTTGGACCTTTGTCCTTTTGCACAGATATCGGGAACGCCACACAACCCTTTCCAGTGACCTCATTACCCCCCATGCTCTCCCAATCTGTCAACTGACTTCATAGGAAGAGTCACCTGAGACATGAATGTCACTGCTAAGGTAAGTAAACCTCTCAACAAGGTCAACACTCTCTCCGCAAAAAGACACACTGCTGATGGCTGTGCCCAAGAGGTCATTAAATGCCTGGATCTTGGTTTTAATCCAGGACACTCGCAAGCCCAGACACTCAGACTCCTCACTCAGTCTCTCAAGCACCCCGATCAGAGCCTCCATTGACTCCGTGAAGATCACAGCATCGTCAGCAAAGTCAAGATCCGTGAATCTTCACCATCAGATGCCCCACAGCTGCTGGACCCCACAACCTTTCCCAACACCCAGTCCATACAAGCATTGAACAGAGTAGGAGCAAGAACATACCCCCGACGAACCCCAGAATCAACTGGGAAAAACGCAGAGGTCCTGCCTCCACTCTGCACAGCACTCACAGTACCAGTGTACAGGCCGGCCATGATATCCAGCAACCTCGAGGAGATCCCGCAAACCCTCAGGATGTCCCACAGGGCAGCTCCATCAACTGAGTTGAAAGCTTTACGAAAATCAACAAAGGTTGCAAAGAAACTCTGCCGATATTCGCATTTGCTGTCCATGAGATCCCTCAGTGCCAGGATGCGGTCGATGGTAGACTTCTTAGGCATAAAATCAGACTGTTCCGGTTACTGGTAGGTGAGCAAGTGATCACGGATCCTATTGAGGACGACCCTAGCAAGGACCGTACCCGGCACCGAGAGCAGTGTTATCCCCCTGTAGTTGCTGCAATCCAGGCGATCTCCCTTCCCTTTCCAGATAGGGACGACAACTCACATTTTCCAGTCAGTTGGGATGATGCCAGTCTCTCAAATGGAAGCAAAGATTGCTTGCAATGCCAGGAGGACAGCCTTACCACCAGCCTGGAGAAGCTCATCCCGGATACCACAGTTCCCTGCAGACTGTAGTTGTACTCAATCTGAAATTGTACCCATTTGAAACAGCCTGGTCTTGGAGTCTGGCCAAGTCCAGGCTCATTTTCCTAGTAGGTGGTAACCTACTGGATCTAAGTTGGATCCTAAGAGTAGCAACAACAAGTCTGTGGTCAGAATTCACATACTGGGCACTTCTGTAGACCCTGCAGTTATTCTGGAGCCTCTATCAACTGCCCACGAGGATGTGATCGATCTCCTTCACCACACCACCAGTATTGGAGTACCAAGTCCAATGATACAGTTCAGGGCACTTGAACCAGGATCCAGCTATTCGCAGCCCCTGATCTTTTGCAAAGTCAAGGAACATGGAGCCAATTTTACCACGGTCACCAGACCCATGGGGACCAAGACAATCCTCATAGCCAGCCCTGTCAGTGGCAGTGGCTACATTGAAGTCACCCATGACCAGAGGAGTGTCACCTCGTGGGCACCCATCAACCACTTAGCGAAGCTGCGAATAAAATGTCTCCCTCACCGAGACATCACTCACCTCAGTCGGAGCATACACTGAGATAACAGACAAGGCACCCAGGGAGTGCCATAATATGAGTCTCATAATACACTCGTTGAAAGGAGTGACATCGGACACCATCAGAAGAAGCCAATCCGCTACAGCAACAGCTACTCCGAGTATGACAGCCATCAGACCGACCAGACCGATAAAAGGTGTATACACCTACAGAGATCTAGCCAGTCCCCAGTCTGCGCACCTTAGAGAGTGCCACCACTGAAATGCGGAGTTTACACAGTTCCTCCGACAGCAGAGGAAGATGATCATCTTGCCGGAGAGACAAGATGTTCCATGCGCCCACCCGTATGGGCTGCCTCAAATTGGGACCAGAGTGCTGCCGTGCAGCGGGCAATGTCTCAGCACCACACCAGTTCTGATCCCCAACAGACCTGACCCTATTGGCTCTCCAACAGTTTCAACTCTTCTGGGGATGGGGCTTCCGAGGGCTTTCCCCCATCTCCTTCATGATGTGAGCAGCCTTCCTATGGGTGGCTGCAGCAGAGCTACTCCCACGGAGAGCAAAAAGGAGTCCTTTCTGTAGTCTCAGATAACAGACAGGAAAAAAACAGAAATGAGGATAAAATGGATAATTCAGTGGAAAGAAAGACTTGCACAGCATCATTTACTGATATGCATGAAATAATTCATTGCTAGCCAATGGCTTAAGCACTCCGGTACAAATCAGAGCAATGTGTGGTTTTTTTTTTTAGTTTTTAAGATGATACCTTCTATATGATTGAGGTGAAAAATAAATAGAAAAAAAAATCACTTAATAGAATTAGATGCTGTTTGATATATTTGAGGAAACTAAATAGAGTAACAGAATCATATGATTTAGACATGTTCACTGTACTGTTATGACCAGAAATAGCTTTATTGCCATTAAAAAAAAACTATAGACGTTGATGTTGAAGTCACACATTTATGGTCTTTAAAAGCCATAAAAACTAGACTGGATCCACCTCATGGATCCAGTGTCTTGTGGTCAAATCTCAGGGCCATTCATTGTTTATACACAATTTTCATATTCTCTTGGTGTCTGTTTTCTTCTTGATACTCCGGTTTTCCTTCCACATCCCCCTCAAACACATGACTCTTACATTAAATTGTGATCCTGTATTGGTTTGCCCTACATAAATGAAGGTTGTGTGTACTGGTGGGTGTGTCCTGTGACAGACTGGCACCTTGCCCAGGGTTGTTTTCTGCTTTGTGCTAAGCACTGCTGTAATGGGCACTGTCCCCTTGACCCTGTAATGGATTAGGTCATTTACATAATTTTATATTGTTTGTGTTATTTGCCCTAGGGGGAATAAACCTGTAATATACAAAAATCAACATCACCAACCTTATTTCCACAGACTGGTTCTGAATGTTGTCAAAGGACATAATGTCGGCATCAAGAGATAGTCACACAGTGATAAGAAACTAGCTAAGATATCCAATTGAAAGTCATGAGTTTCCAGAGCTTACCGAGGTAAAGAATAAACACTCGTTGTACGTAGTTATTATGTTTACATATTATTATGTGAATTTCCCCTTGGGATTAATAAAGTATCTATCTATCTATCTATCTATCTATCTATCTATCTATCTATCTATCTATCTATCTATCTATCTATCTATATATTAATTCTGTTCTTTATGAAAAAGCCTGATACAGTCTTTTTACAATACAGGAAACAGAAATATAAATGTGTAAATAGAAAAAAAAAAATATTTACCAAAAATAATTTAGTTAATGTAAACTGTTATAACATATAATACTTAAAATATAGCTATAGTTTTCTACCAAACAGATGCTCTCTTTAAGCACCATTTATTCTGTACTAAGTGGCCATAATTTTTACCTTCTGGTTAAGTTTATGAATTACTAGCTGAAATACCTAGTGTTGACTGGGTATGTCTGTAAAATGGATTCAGAAAAGAAAGTAAAGGAGTGTGTGTGTGTTTTTTTTTTTTTTTTTTTTTTTTTTAATGGTGACCCTGTTGTTATTGCCACCTGTCGAATCCATCATCCACAGTGCCTCTCTATCAACATCTCTGCTCTTGTGAGTTCAGAATTTATTCTTTTTGGGTCCGATTGGATTCCAGAATTGTGGTAACTCCTTGCTGGGTTGTAACTATGGACATTGTCATATCTGAATCATCCTTTTAGTTTAAAGTGGACAGCTTAGAAGGTTTAAATTAGGAAGAAATGCAGACTAAACAGGAGTTAACAATCCTTTGATTTGCCTTTGTGTTGCACTGCACTTCCACTCAATCCTCACCTAAAACCCCCTGCAAAAGCACACAGTAGTCCTTTTTATATTACAGTACATAGAAACAGCATGTGGCTTTGCCCGGTTAAATAAAATTAAGCTCTGGTCATTTTGCCTGTTTGTCTGGCTTCAGTCTTTATGGATGTTTGAGCCAGCAGGTGTCACTAGTTAGTGAACTGTAGCATACAGGAAAAAGAAAAAAACCTACTCGGATGCCCAGGGTGCAAATTTTGGGTTCCAAAATAGACTTTTGTCCATATGATCCTGGAGAACAACTATGCAAAATTTGGTCCACATTGGTCAAACGGGGGTAGTATTGCATAGGGAACATACAGTGTGACATACAGGCATTTGTTTTATATAAACAAGAATATTCCTGACAACAGGATTTCTGTCCAGAATTGGTTGTGTAACCCTGTGATTGATTTATAGTTCAAAGGAGATATCAAAGATAGTGTTCTGATAGTTTTTACCGAATAAAATTATATTTTAATATACTGGTACTTATTTTCTTGTTATATTTTAATGCCTTTATTTTGAAACTTTTAACAGTAGAATTCCCAAAGCCTACGAAAAAACCCGTAATCCCGGCCCACCTTAAATTCCTTCACACCTCTCTGTCAGCATCTTTTGTGTTGTAAATATGTTGATCGGCGCAAGCAGCATGCTATCCCATCTCCTTGCGTATTGGTGCAGCTCAATTCACAAAGAAGGTTCTCAGTGCTCAGTGTTTATCTTGGAGTGAAGTTCCTGGAGTTGTAGAGAGTAAATAATATATTGTCATTTGGAATACATATATTTTATGTGTGTTCCGTGTCAACAACGATCGATGTAAACACATTGTTAAAACGTTGTTGAAATGTTTTTCATGTTTTAGTAATAATTGACAAAATGTACACATGAAGTGTATAATGTGTGAAGCCTGAAGTACAAATATGAAATAAGCGCTTTCACAAAAGGTACAAGTATAACAAAACAAGAGTGCTTTTATTCAATAATATAACCAAAGAAAAAGAAAACAGGTTAGAGTAGGCTATTAAAAGGACAGCTTGTGTGGTGCAGCAGTAAGAACTGCTGACTCCTAATTAAGAGGTTGCCAGTTCGATCCTGGCTGCCTCCCAAATTTACTGTTTTGAGTAGTGAGCTGCTGGTATTGTTAATATTATACGATAAAAACATAAATTTGATTTGCGTCTGTAATAGCTGGTGTAAATTTATAGTACTTGTAAAAGTTAGCGATTTTTTTTTAAGCTTTATTCTCTCAGTCACATTCACGCTCCCACAACCCCTCCAACCCCACCCTCAAACCCCTGACGTGGTATAACAATTCTTTATTTGAAAACAGTGTCAGATCTTGTGCGTGAACGAGACGCGGAACGTGAACGTGGATGTGAACTTTTTTTTATTCCATTTTATTCTTGAGTGTTTCTGATCACGCTGAATTAGTATACACCTTCTGGTCCATGATGTCAAAGCTGCACTGACAAAAAGAAGAGAGATAGGAATATATGACATTTGGAACAATTCATTTTATGACCTGTATAGTATATTTCGGAAAACTTTGTTGTACTAATGCAACATTATATTCATTCGCATACCTTCGTGTGGTTGTAGTCAGTGACCGCGTTTGGTTTTTTTTTTCCCCAATCTTGCCCAGTCTCCACATGTTTATGCATGGTGGTGTTTCTTTTGTACTCCAGGAGATGCAGAGGACAGAACAGTACAGGGAGGTTAGTTCCATGCTATATACAATCATCAAATTCAAATGTTAACAGTTCCAACATACCCAAGGACCGGTCCTTCCTGCATTTACGACATGTGTACCTGTTGTAATGTACAGAC
Organism: Erpetoichthys calabaricus; assembly: GCF_900747795.2. Lineage (NCBI taxonomy): Eukaryota > Metazoa > Chordata > Cladistia > Polypteriformes > Polypteridae > Erpetoichthys > Erpetoichthys calabaricus. The sequence continues at coordinate 63,232,078 of NC_041400.2, forward strand.
CTTTCCATGCTGTGGTTCCTATTACACTGAAGGAGCACCTGACACTGAACTTTCTTTCCTGGGGGAAGTGGAGGTCTTGGAACAGAAGCTTGTCAATGTTGCATTCTCTTTTCTTTTTCCATTGCCTTTTCTTATAAGAAGCAACGACGAAGTTCCACTGCTAGGTGAGCCATGAACAGTCTTCTTTTCTCAGTGGACCCCGTACATGCCTTGTACAGCACATGTTTGTGTGTCAGCTTTTATCCCGCCACATCAGAGAATTCTCTGTAATTTCCAGCTGAGAATAGAAGAGTACTGGAGTGAGCAAAAATTCAAAAATATTTTACAAATCTTTCACCACATCATACAGGTGAACTACACCACACACCAACACAAACAATATCTTGTTTGCAAGCAATGGGAGTCAACTTCACACTCCTAGTAATCACATTGTTACAGTATTTACAGTTGACATTTAATATGGTATGAAATCATATGTGGGGTGTTTCATAAATTGTCACAAAAAAAATGGAAAAATATCATAGTAATTCTTCTCTGTAAGGAATACCCAAGTGTTATATCTTAATCAAAAGGTCTCGGTCAGTAGATTTCAACCAATGTAATGAACTCCCCTACCCACTGAGCAAACACGAGCTATTGGCTGAAAACTGGAAAGACCATCACAGCGCTTACCTGAATTTTCATGTACTCACATATTATTTCGCAAAACAACAGCAAATATGTGCAAGTGGCATATTTGGATTTACAGCAGTTTCTGTGATCAAAACAAGCCCAAATGTATTTTTGTACAATTTATCAATCATGAGATATCTTCCAAAGAACAGGAGATATGACACCATGTCTGTTAGATACTACCTCACGTTTCAGGTGGGGGTAGCTTTGTCTCAGATGGTCATACTATTGCAAGATTCATAACATTTTATAACTGTAACAGACATTTCCAATGATAAATAATTTGCCCATGTTTGAAATAAAGGAGAGAGCCGAAGGTGTGCATAATAGACAAATGTGTGTGTGTATATATACAATAAAAACATATGTGTGTGAGAAACTAATTATATTTTATATATTAATATTTAGGGCTTGCTTGGAAAGGTTTTGGACGGATGACAGGGCCCATGATCGGAGGGTGTGTTCCAACTACAGAGGGATCACACTCCTCAGCCTCCCTGGAAAAGTCTATTCAGGGGTCCTGGAGAGGAGGGTCCGTTGGATAGTCGAGCCTCAGATTCAGGAGGAACAGTGTGGTTTTCGTCCTGGTCGCGGAACAGTGGACCAGCTCTATACCCTTAGCAGGGTCCTGGAGGGTGCATGGGAGTTTGCCCAACCAGTCTACATGTGTTTTGTGGACTTAGAAAAGGCATTCGACCGTGTCCCTCGGGGAATCCTGTGGGGGGTACTCCGAGAGTATGGGGTACCGGCCCCCCTGATAAGGGCTGTTCAGTCCCTGTACGATCGGTGCCAGAGCTTGGTCCGCATTGCCGGCAGTAAGTCGAACCCGTTTCCAGTGAGAGTTGGACTCCGCCAGGGCTGCCCTTTGTCACCGATTCTGTTCATAACTTTTATGGACAGAATTTCTAGGCGCAGCCAGGGTGTTGAGGGGGTCCGGTTTGGTGGGCTCAGGATTGGGTCACTGCTTTTTGCAGATGATGTTGTCCTGTTTGCTTCATCAGGCCGTGATCTTCAGCTCTCTCTGGATCGGTTCGCAGCCGAGTGTGAAGCGGCTGGGATGAGAATCAGCACCTCCAAATCCGAGACCATGGTCCTCAGCCGGAAAAGGGTGGAGTGCCCTCTCAGGGTTGGTAGCGAGATCCTGCCCCAAGTGGAGGAGTTCAAGTATCTCGGGGTCTTGTTCACGAGTGAGGGAAGAATGGAGCGTGAGATCGACAGGCGGATCGGTGCGGCATCCGCAGTAATGCGGGCATTGCGTCGGTCTGTCGTGGTGAAAAAGGAGCTGAGCCGCAAGGCAAAGCTCTCAATTTACCAGTCGATCTATGTTCCTACCCTCACCTATGGTCATGAGCTATGGGTAGTGACCGAAAGAACGAGATCGCGAATACAAGCGGCTGAAATGAGTTTCCTCCGCAGGGTGTCTGGGCTTTCCCTTAAAGATAGGGTGAGAAGCTCAGTCATCCGGGAGGGGCTCAGAGTAGAGCCGCTGGTCCTCCGCATCGAGAGGAGTCAGATGAGGTGGCTCGGGCATCTGATCAGGATGCCTCCTGGACGCCTCCCTGGTGAGGTGTTCCGGGCACGTCCAACCGGGAGGAGGCCCCGGGGAAGACCCAGGACACGCTGGAGGGACTATGTCTCTCGACTGGCCTGGGAACGCCTTGGGATTCTCCCGGAAGAGCTAGAAGAAGTGGCCGGGGAGAGGGAAGTCTGGGCATCTCTGCTCAAGCTGCTGCCCCCGCGACCCGACCTCGGATAAGCGGGAGACAATGGATGGATGGATGGATGGACAGGGCCCATGGTGCCAAATGTTGTAACTATTTATTTCTTTGTGTTACAAACATGAAACTTTACACAGGTACAGTTGACATGTCTGGGAACACCGCAGAGGCGAGAAAACTGACCTAGCATTACTTGTACATGATACACTGTATCAGAAAACCAAATTTTGAAGTTTTTCAGCGATTCCTAAGTAAAGGAATGTTTAAATTTGACACAAACAAATTCTGTTACATTTGAGAAGTTATCTGTTAGGTCTTAGTGAAAAAATGACTGTCCTTCCTTTATTTTTGGAATAATAAGGGTTTATTTTGGGATCCCTTTCCTCAGGCAGATATTGCTGAAAAATGTTCTCAGGGTGTAAAAGGTACTGCATGCATTCCACCCACTAACTTTATGCACCATGCGTGTCTTTCTCTCTTTTCAATCTCTGTCCTCACTCCTCTGTCTGCTGCATGTAGAATTCTACATAATACCACTTTTAATGTGCTACTTCTAAATGTCAAAATGAATCAATGAACATATAAACAACACAAATCTAGTTAAATATACATTACCCTGGCAGAACATCAAGAATGTATGCATTTACTTAATAATCAAGTGAAAGCATAAAAGTCTAATGGATAATAGCAAACCTATACCACAAAAGGATGTGGTATAAATTTTTAACCAGGCATTTTAGTAGATGTTCACAAGAGAGGTCACTGATAGATTGTCGTAAAAAGCAAATTAAATAATGTCACACTCGGTGAAGAATGATATTATAAAAAACCAAGAGTCACCTAGAATTAATAAAATGTCAGGACCTACAGGAATTACACCAAGGGTCCTTGAAGCAAAGAATGCCATACAAAAGTCTTTTTAAATAAATCAGGATAGACAAGTTCTATCAGACTGTTACTAAGTTTCTATAATAAATTAAATAAATAATAATAAAAAAGTAACAATATAAAATATTTCCATGATCATGTCTATGGTATGGATCATTGGCTTCAATTGCCAGAGCATTATGCAAAAATGCAGCAGTCCTTTACAAGAGTTACCACCTCCTTCTTGAGATATGAATGTTTGTTGGCACTATATTGTGAAGAATTAGAGTTTCTGCTCTGCCAGTATAAATGAGAGCAACGAACTGGGGTGTGGTGATGCCACCCAATAGTTGTATATAATATTTTCAATTTAATATATTAACAAGCTTTCTTAAAACATTTTAGTGTTGGTAAAAGAACCAATTTCTTTCTGTTATTTAGTTTAGATTAGTTATTTTCACAAGATGACTGCTCTTTATGTCGGCACAAAATAACTAGGAGTCTAAAGGAAGGGGCTTATTTTTTTCATGGACATGCAGCCCAAAATGTAACTGAACAGAAGAAAAATGTGAATTAATAAAAACAAATATACTATTAAAAATAGAAATTAGTATATTATATACAAAAATGTTACAGGCAACACAAATATCTCACCTCAGCAAACCTCACAAATGAGCAACAAACAAACTCCAAAACACAAAAAAGTAATGCAAACAAAGATAAAATGTCCTTATATTTAAACAGTCATTGGACGTGAATGAAACCTTTTTCCTTAATTAACAGATGAATAAGTAAAGTGAATATGAAGTGAAGTGGATCTGGAGCCATCACTTTAAAATAAAGAAGTTCTGACTCCCTAATGACTTTTTGAATAAAAAAAATAACCTTTAAAGCACTGAGTCCTCTTCAACCGCCTTTCATAGCTGCATGTATATTTTGTGGTTCCAAACATCTTCTCAGAACGTCCTGGCAAGTTACTTTTAATGAATTGTCTAGAATATAAGACTTTTATAAAGGTTTTGACAGTATTGCAATGGGCTAGAAATTGGAGTTTTAAAGAAAAGGACATTTATGTCTGATGCTTTTAGGAAAAGCACATGTAAATAATAAAGTAAAAGCCAATAGATAAAAGGACAGTAGGCACCCTTTGTGGAGACTGGGATGATAATAGGATAATAATGAATAATTCTATTACAGGCATTGGTAATAGCTGTCTACAGGACACAGATATTTTCCTGACTCGCAAAAGAGTCATCTGCGTTGAAGATCAAACTACTTTGATTGGAATCTGTTCAACATAAAGTATTGTGATAACAGAACTGCCTGCGTCCTTAAAAATGTCTATATTTACTGTACTTGTACTTCAAGATAATTGGAAACAATACTATTGTTTAACCATTGAAAATGTGTTTACACGGTTGTTAAGCAAAGGAAATTGGTATGTACCGTTGTTTCACCGATTGTCATGTTGATCTAGGCAGAGATTGAAGCAGTTATATACCTCTGGGCAAATCAGAATGTGAAGTGAAATATGGTCAGAGATGCCTAAGTGCTGACTGCTTCTTTAACTCTTTCAGGGTGGATGTCGACTTTTGTCGAAATTTAGGGGTAGAGGAACTCGATTGCACATGCGTGAGTAGCAAAGAGCAAACGACCTCTAAAATGGCATTGACATCTGGCGAGAGACCAAAGTGAATGCACAAAGCAAAATACTCCATAGATGATGTTTTGCATATTATTGCCAAACTGGACTCTGACTTGTTGGACTCCAGTTTTGATGCAAGTGATCTGTAGGTGGAGATTGAAAACAAAAATGAGGTAAGAGCTTCAGCTGATTGGTCCCCAGCTGATTGTGGTGCTGAACACGCTTGTGTAGCTGATGCACCTATGGCAATGTTTGCCTGGGAGGACTGCCACTTACAATGACAAGAGATACAAGCCAGATTACATTGCACTGCCACACAAAGACAGCCAGGCAGCCAGCCCGCCACTCATTCCTACTGGCCATCGTGTTGCCCCTACACAGCCACCAGAGACCCCGAACATGCGCCGACAGCAGCCACAGCAACAGACATTTTATGTTGATTTACATGTGAAATCTTTGCTTTGTGTGCTTTTCAGAAAAGTGATTTGCCTGCAAAAAATATTCAGCCATCAAAGAGTTAGTGCTTTTGCCAACATACTGCTGTGACTACACTCTGCAGCAGCAGTGGCTTGTACCCTGCCCAAGTTCCCCTAGGCCTGAGGCCAGTAACAGTAATCAAACTCCTGCAAGGCTTCCTTGTCTTGACTTTCATAACATTACAAACACAAAATATACTGTATGAACATGAAAATAAAAGTATAGAAACTAAACAAACAATTATTATGAAGCATTGCTACATAACAGTAAATGATGATAATTCAAATACTCACCCAGGCCATTGCTGAAGTATATATGAAATGTACATTTATTAAACGTTACTGGTGAGTATAGCGGATACTGCAACCAGGAACAGCCTAGCATTGTAAAATGTAGACACTATCAAATACTTGTACTTTATTCTTACTATTAGTTCCAGAGTGCAGCAATGGAATGTCAAGATACAGTATATGACTATTCCTTACTCGCCACCTAGAATAATTGATACATTAATGTAAACTTAATTTTTTATGACCTTTGTAAATAAATAAGACTTTAAGTCGAGTTAAAATTGAGCAGTTTTTAGTTTTAAAAATCTGTAAAAGCACCCTAAATTCCATCTGTTTAGGATGAAACTTTGTGACTTTTCCTACATTTTCTAAAATTTATAAATAATTTAAAAAAAATTAAAAAAAGGATAAACATCCCATAATTTGCACAACTTCTAAAACCTTTTTACCTTGGCATGACTTTTGGGTCAGTTTTGACCGACCATTGAATTTATTTTCCACTGCTTTTTGGGTAGTTTGTTCACAACCCATAAGAACATTTCTAATGTTATCTTTTCAGCTCATAATAGTAAATGCATCTACTAAAGTGCCCCGACTTTAGAAAAAGGAAAACATTTTTAAGATTTCATGTTTTTATGCAACTTCTACACATTTTGAACACATCTATGCCCTTCAAGTCACCGTTAACTATAATTGATTTTCCTTTACATTTAGCGTAGTTTCTTCACAACCCATAAAAAACACCTAAATGCAATCTTTTCAAGTGAGAGATGTTAAGATTTTAAAATGCTCTAATGTAACAAAAAGCAAAGAAGTTTCCAATTTTTACCCACCATATTCTGAATTTTGTGAGGTTTCTGTGAAAACATTATTTTCTTTTAGAACAAAGGCGACCCACTTAAAGGTTGTTTCTTTACTATTGTATATATAAACACAGGGAACTCCAGTTTCTGTACAACAGCTTACCTGAAGAAGGGGAAGCTTGCATATTATCATCTTTTCAGTTAGCCAATAAAAGGTGTTACTTTACTTGACTTCTTGCACCCTTACAACAAATCAGGTAGTAACTATCTACTTTATTGGATTTTACTTATTGTTAAATTTAGTGGATTTTACTCACCATTTAGGGTAACAGAATCTGTTATAAAACTCTGGATCATCACTACTTCCTTTTAAGATGGTCAGTCAATATAAAATAGGTTCAGAGTTAAAAAAAAATCATTGCACCTAAAAAAGGGTGTCAGAATTGCATAAAAAGATATGTTGTGAATATTAACGAGAGGACAGGTCACTTTTAGTCCATCAAGGAATGTTCTGTAACATTTGGGTGAGTTTTTGAAATTTTTAGACATTGATTTGATGATTTGTCCAATGACAGGAAATTAACAAAGTCTGTTTTTCTAGTAAAATAGAAATAGTGAGGAGGGAGTTAGTGTAAAATCAGTCTTTTTGCCACAGAAAGGGTTATACTGAGTGGTCAGCACATAGTTAGGACCTTCCAGAACACATTAACAGCCTGGTGACAATTGGAAAATAAGTTTCAGAACTATTTAAGAAGATAAACCAGAAGACATTATATGCAGCTGTTTTTTTTGCTTCTGTATATAAATCTCAGACTGAACATTTTGTCATGATTTATGGTTTTCACCCTCAGGGATTTAATTTTGTATATTTTTGTGTTATTTTTTGCTCTTGTTTATGTTTATCATTATGATGGTAATGTTATCGTAGCAACATTTTGGAAAGGATTTACATTGTGAACGCTGCTATTTTGCATTCATTTTTCATAGTTGTGAACATTTTGTTTATGGCAACAATAACCACTGCCATTATGATCCATAACATCACTACACATTAAATTTTTAAAATCAATAAAATAGTAATTGAAAAGGACAATGTCGGTCTGCGGGCAGGACTGAAGTTGCCTCTGTCTGTTTAATGTATGAGTGCTGAAGTGGAATGGGAATTGGGATTTTTCCCTTATAGTTCACTATTTGTTGAAGTGATTGGGTTACACCTTAGTGGATTAAGCAGTGATGTTAAGCAGTAAGAGTTGAAATTCTAAATAATGCGTTGTGTTTTAGGAAAGCATGATTTGGCAGGTTTTTCTGTTCTGCCTTTTCCAACAGTGACTGCTTTATACTGTAGTACCACATACTGTAGTAGAATCTAATTATGGAGGATTTATATATGCTTTATATTATAGTAGATCCCAATGTTTTTCAGTAATTTGAATTTACCATAACCTGCCTGGGACCTTATGGAATTTTGTGGACTATTTTACATTTGACAGACATGGCATGTATAACACTTTCCAACCATGTCCTTAGTTTGACTGCATTATCCAATCCAAAACATAGCATTACAATACTATGTGCAGCAAAAACTTTGCCCAGGGCAAGATGAAAGTAATGATTTTCTATCCTTTGAAGATGATATTCAAGTGAGACAGCTTGTCTTTCTGAATCTACAATTCTTGTTTTATCTAAGGGTGCTTTCTTCTTTTTCAGGTCATCCTTCTTATATGCCAAATGGTTATGTTTATTTTAGTTTTTCCTTGCTTACTGGCAGACTGCTGTACTTTTTACAATATATTCAGAATGTGTTAATGACTGGGATACAGTACTTCTGAAGATGACATATCTTCCCTTTCAGTTTACCTGGTGCTTATAAAAGTGGGAGGTTGTTGAGGAAAGGATCTTTGGTTTCCTTTTTGCATTCTTGCTCGTAAGCATTTAGTGCTTTTCTTAATTTTATTATAGATTATTTAACTGTTTCTGAGGCATTTGAGCAAATAAGTGGTAAGATTACCCTCCAGCAATACAGTGTCAGTTAACCCAATTTCCACTTGGAAATATGGTAAACTGTTGAAATCAAAAAAGGCTAGCATTGTTCTTATTTCTGTTGTAATGAAGTGTTTAATCTCATTCCATGCTGTATCATGCTCATCAGTATCAATTGAACTCATATGAATCTTTTGGCACAGGGAACCAGTATTCTCATAGAAGCTATGTGCAAACTTTGAGAAATGATTTACCAGGTCTAGCACTGTTTCAAGTTTGTTTTTAAGAGAAGCTTAAAATGTGCACACCTGACTTTTCTAGATATTCATATAAGATTGTGCCAAATTATAATGTGATGCATTGCACTGCATCCAACCTCTCAAAGTATTTAAAATAAATCCTTGATTGTGCTATAGTGCTTTCAAGATAGTTAACAGTAAAGTATCATTGTGATGTGAGACCCAAGAGAGTAATCATGCCTATGTGATTTCCTTTTGAGGAAATTATAATACAGTAAACCCCCAAAATTGGCAGGTATTATGTTCTTAGAGCACCCGTGAATTGTGAAAAACCGTGACTTTTGGATGTTGTTAAAAAATGCCTTTCAAATGCCTATTTTTATAGTTTCAACCCTAAATACAGTATGCCCCTAAAGCACTTTAATTTCGTTGCAAACTCAGCTTAATACATTAATACATTACCTAAAAAATTACCTTAACTCTTTTAGGGACTAATTTTTTTTTTTTTTTTCTCCCAGGGCTGAATATTTTTCCAAAAACTAACTTTTTTAAAAAAAGAACACAAAGCAATTGTTTAACATATCAAATCAACAAAAAATATTTATTTTTGACTAATATAACTGTTTTACATGTTGTATGAGCCTTACCGTTTTGAGTAGTGAGCTGCTCTTATTGTTAATATTATACAATAAACACATACATTTGGTTGGTGTCTGTAACAGCCGGTGTACATTTATACTACTTGTAAAATTTAGCATTGTTTTTTTCACTTTTATTCTCTCAATCATGATCACGATACATACTACCGGCCCCCCAGGGATCTGACGCTGTTAGTTTTTATTTGAAACTAGGAATAACTGTAGATGTGAGTGGTGTTTTGAGACAATGGAACTGAACATTCTCTGATCTGGATGGATAAAAGCTTACACACAAACGCTGGTGAATCTGCCTTATTCGTATCTTACTGTCAGTTGATGTTTTTTTTATTCAGTTTTATTGAGTGTTCTTGCTCACGCTAAATTAGTATGCACCTTATGGTCCATGATGTCAAAGTCGCACTGACAAAAAAAAATACTAAGTTTGTGAGCATAGCCTCAGAATCTGCAAGACTAGTATTTGGCCACTATTGTTTAAATCTGTCATTAATATCTGATACACTTAGAATGCCAAACAATCACTGTATTGCAGAAGAGCATGCTATTGTACTCAAAAGAAAGCTAAGTAAAAATGTAAGTTTCCACAAAGACTGCAAAGCTTTCATTAGAAACATTATAGAGAAGGGTTATGCTGTCAAGTTACCCATGAAAACCCTGAATTGTAATGAAGGCAGGGTGTGGTACATCCCGTATCATGGTTTATATCATCTAAAGAAAAATAATATTTGAGTGCTCTTTGACTGTACATCCACCAAACAGGGGATTTCACTTAATGAACAACTACTGAAAGGTCACGACTTAACTAACACACTCTTTGGCATCCTTACAAGATTTAAAGAGGAGCCAGTGGCATTAACATTAGAATTACCAGAGCCTATGAAAAAACTCATAGATCCGTCCCACCTTAAATCGCTTCAGACCATCAGCATCTTTTGTCCTGTAAATGTGTCAATAAGCAACAAGCAGCCTACTATCACATCCCCCCACTGGCACACAGTTTTCTCAGCTCAAGTCTGTTTACCTGCGTGTCAGTTGCTTAGAGTTGTATAGAGTGAGAAGTCAAGCAAAATGACACCTTTTATAAATACTATATGGTTATTTGGAACACATGCATTTCATGTGTGTTCCGTGTCTACAATAATCTATATAAACATATTGTTAAAACAGAAATGTTTTATATGTTTTAGTAATAATTGACAAAATGTAGACATGACGTGTTTAATGTGTGAAGCCTGAAGTCCAAATATCAAACACTTTTCACTAAAGGTACAAATGTAACAGAACAAGTGTGCTTCTATTAGAGAATATAACTGCAGAAAAAGAACCCGCGTTAGGGTGCAACATTCACACCACTTTGATATGATTACTTCGGTGGCGCGACGGTATCAACTGTTGATTGGTAATCCATACTTCACGGGTTCAACCCCGGATAAGTTTGTTTTGAGAAGTGAGCTGCTCTTATTCTTACTATTTTTGAACAAAAACATACATTTGATTTGAGTAAATTTATGATACTTGTAAAGGTTAGCTTTTTATTTTATTCAGTTTTATTCTCTCAGTCGTGTTCACGATCCCACCCACACCCCCACAAACCCCCCCAAACGATCTGATACTGCTGTTTTCACATAAAGACGTGCTATACCAGAGGAACTCAGATGATGACGACGGTTCTATATCGGAGAAAGAATGCACGTCACACTTTTGCCATCTCTGTACTTTGTATATGCACACGGGAAGCTCTGCAGTCTACTTGTGACTTTATGCTGTAGGAAAATAAGTAAATAAATCAGGATAAATAGGTAAATAACATTCGATCTGTCTCTTATATACAAAGTACAGCAACAGCAGCTTCCACCTTCAGCTATAAACTCTTCAGTGCGCAAGCAACTCTCCATGCTAGTGTTTAGATCTGGACGGTGCTTGTGCCCAAAACATTAACATTTATATGTTACTTACATAAAAGCCAGATTGAATGTTATTTACTTTGATTTATTTACTTACTTTTTACAGCGTAAAGTCACAAGTAGACTGCAGAGCTTCCTGTGTTTGATCGACATGGGCATGCTCAAAAAATACATGTGTAATGCCATGAAAAGTGCACGCTGACACTTCAGTTCGCAAGCAATGGTACGAGAATGCAGTCAGACTTCTTTTTTGGGCACATACACCGTCCAGATGTAAACACTAGCGTGGAGAGTCGCTTGCGTACTGAAGAGTCTATAGCTGCAGGTGGAAGCTGCTGTCACTGTACTGTGCCAGATCGAATGTTATTTACCTATTTATCCTGATTTATTTACTTACTTCCTACAGCGTAAAGTCACAAGTAAACTGCAGAGCTTCCCGTGTACATATACAAAGTACAGTGAAGGCAAAAGTGCGATGTGCATTCTTTCTCCGATGTAGAGCCATCGTCATCATCTGAGTTCACCTCTGTTATAGCGTGTCTTTATGTGAAAACAGCAGTGTCAGATGGGAAGGGGGGGGTGGAATCATGAATGCGACTGAGAGAATGAAACTGAATAAAAAAAAAAACAAAGCTAACCTTCACAAGTATCATAAATTTACACAGGCTGTTACAGACTGAAATCAAATGTATGTTTTTATTCTAAGATAGTAAGAATAAGAGGAGCTCACTTCTCAAAATGGAGTCATCCAGGATCGAACCCGTAAAGTTTGGATTACCAATCAACAGTTGTTACTGTTGCGCCACCGTGGGTTCTTTTTCTGCAGTTATATTCTTGAATAGAAGCGCACTTGTTCTGTTATATTTGTACCTTTTGTGAAAAGTGTTTATTTGATATTTGGACTTCAGATTTCACACATTAAACACGTCATGTCTACATTTTGTCAATTATTACTAAAACATGAAAAACGTTTCTGTTTTGACAATGTGTTATATAGATTGTTCTAGACACGGAACACACATAAAATGCATGTGTTCAAAATAACGATATAGTGATTATAGAAGGTGTCATTTTGCTTGACTTCTCACTCTATACAACTCTAAGCAACTGACACGCAGGTAAACAGACTTGAGCTGAGAAAATTGTGTGGTGGTGGAGGGATGCAATAGTAGGCTGCTTGCTGCTTATTGACACATTTACAGGACAAAAGACGCTGATGGAGAGGTGTGAAGCAATTTAAGGTGGGACGGACCTACAAGTTTTTTCGTAGGCTTTGGTAATTCTAGTGTTAATGGCAGACATCAAATCGATATTCTACCAAGTTAAGATTCCAGATAAAGACACTGACCTTCTCTTTTTATGGTGGGCTGAAGGGAACCTAAGTAAAGACTTGGAAGAATTTCAAATGACCGTACATCTTTTTGGTGCTACTTCTTCACCCAGTTGTGCTTCTTATGCTTTGCATAGAACAAATGAAGAGAAACATTTCCTGAGGAAGCCTTTAACACCGTGCTCAATAATTGCTATGTAGATGACTGCTTAAAGTCAGTAGCAATGGAAGAATAAGCAATACAGCTGGCAAGAGAACTTCAAGAACTGTGTCTCAGAGGGGGATTTTACCTGACCAAGTGGGTGGGTAACAGAAGAACTGTTTTATTATCTGTTGCTGAAGAAGACAGAACTAAAGGACTTAGACTTGAGCCATACTTTGCTCTCAACAGAATGTGCCCTGGGCATCCAGTGGTGCACAGAAATGGACAATTTCAAATTTCAAATAAACTTGCAAGACAGCCAGCTACAAGACGTAGTATTCTATATGTCATTAGCTCTGTTTATGACCCCCTGAATTCCTAGCACCTTCTATATTGCCAACAAATCTTATCTTAAGAGAATTGTGCAAAGAGAAATGCAAAAGTCAAGAGCATTCAGAAATGGAAAAAATGGATTGAGGACTTACAGTTATTGACAAACTAAAACGTGTTGTGAGCTGCGAAGCTAATTCTACCCCCAAAAAGATACAGACGCCCCTGGAAAAAACCCTAGGAAACCCCTAGGAAACTTAAACAGTCTACCTTCACATTTCTCCTTTTCCTTCTGGCCGGCTCTGTCGCGTAATCTGCCTCCCGCGCGCTACTCCGCCTTGTCAAAAAGCCTGTGCCGACTTCTGTCTGTGGTTATAAAATTGATTTTCTGTTTCTTTCTCTCTCTCTGACTTCTGGTGCTCCTGGCATGTATTCCTCCTCCGAAGAAGAAATCCTTGGTTGCTTTTAAATGACAAGCGGAGGTATAAACTCTTTCAAGGAGCATGTTTGAAATGGTTTTAAAAGATAAATGTTTGTTTGCAGTGTTTGAATAAAAATTCGAGTTTCTTCAACTTCCACTGGTCTTCTGTGCAATCTTGTAACCCAAGCGTGACAGTGTACAAATGCATAAAACCTGCATGGTTTAGAACCACAGAGTCAGCACAAATGTTCCATTTTGCAGATGCCAGTGAAGATGGATATGACACTGTTACGTATCTTCTCTTGACTAATGAAGAAGACATAAAACATTGTTCTCTCCTTATTGGGCAGAGTGGCAGACTAGAGCTAACAGCAGCCATTGTGGAAGTCAAGATGGATAAGATGCTAAAAAGTGAACTTCAAATACCCCTACAGGAATCTACAATTTGGACTATGAGTACCACAGTGCTAAAATAAATTTTCAATGAAAGCACTTCATTCAAGACCTTTGTTTCCAACAAAATCTCAGTGATCAGAGATCATTCATAACCTTCACAATGATAGTATGTCACATCTGCCCTAAATCCAGCTGATCAAGCATCAAGAGGGCTAAGCACAGAAAGCTTTCTCAAAAGCACCACTTGGTCACAAGGTCCAAGCTTCTTGTTAATGCCAGAACATGACTGGCCAAAAAGATCAGATCAACTGAATGATTCACTTTCTGAAGATGATTCAGACGAGAAGATATTACTGTAAATAAACTCATCACCTACTTCTCAGAATGGCTACCATTAAAGAAAACTGTGATGTGGTTGCTCAAGTTCAAAGACGTAATGCTGCACAAAAAAAATGAATGAAAGACATTTCAACTTAAAGTCAGTTAATCGAAAGTAACTCAGAAAAACAAAAACACTCATCACAGAGCACATAAAAAAGTATAAACTGACCTTAAAACCAAACCCAATGTGTTCAGAAGACTTGGTTAAAGGTGAAACAGAGCTTATCTGTCTCAGTCAACTACAAGAATTCCAGAGAGAATGAAAGACTTTCAAGAAAAATGTTCCCGGAAAAAAGAACAGTCAAATTTTTAAACTTGACCCAGTCATACAAGATGGAATACTGAGAGATGGTAATAGACTCATCAAAGCTGCTATGCCAGAAGAAGCTACATCCCAGAAGAGTTTGTGTGCAGACCAAAACTAGCACTCTGGACATACCTGTGAATAAACTGTGCCTGCTACAAGAAACTGCTAATAATTAAAAAATGAAATTTTTAAATGTTTGTTTGCAGTTATTTGCTAAGTATTTGAAAATAATATTTACAGTATAAAAGTAGTTTGTGGCTCTTATTGAAGTAAGGGACAGAAGTGTAAGAGCCAATCTTAGAAAGTAATTTTTAATATTAAACTCATAAGTGTTTGCTTAATTTTAATAACAGAATAAAATTAAGGTAGGTTTCTTATACCTACCTAGAATATAGTGTAGTCTTTTACCACCTGTAAATGATGACTCAGGCACCGCAGTGAGTGGCAGCCTTTCCAGCAGCTCCGTGTATGACTTTATCTTTCAATCCTTTTCTCTATTTTTCTCTATTTCACTGATCACTCCTACCACTTTCTTTTATGTGGACTCGTTCCCCTGGACACTTTTTACTACTTGGACATGGATTTTTACACACCAAGACTCGTCTATTCAGGCAGTCAACTTCAAGCTCTGAGAACTAAGGCCCGTGCCGGTGTGGTTCCCTATTTACCCGACGAGGTAAGAAGGTCGTATCGTGGCAGCAGAGCTGGCGCTAAGCCAAAATCCAAGCGGCTAGTGAGAAAGTGGCAATACAAGCCTTCGGTGCCTTCTGTGATCCTGGGAAATGTGAACTCACTACCAAATAAGATCAACGAACTGGCTGCGCTGGTGAAAAATGTCAGGACCTACAGAGAATGCGGTTTGTTGTGTTTTTGTGAAACTTGGCTAACAACTAACATCTCAGATGCTAACGTGGAGCTACCCGAGTTTAGCACAGTTAGAGCGGACAGAGATGCAAATACCTGCGGGAAGCGGAAAGGAGGAGGACTCGCACTCTATGTGAATACAAGGTGGTGCAACTCTGGACATTTAAACATCAAAATCTCCACTTGCTGCAGGGACATCAAACTGTTGGCCGTAAGTCTGCGTCCCTACTACTTGTTCAGAGAGTTTGGACATGTCAATGTTGTTATTGTTTGCATACTTCCTCAGGCGGACGTGGAGATAGCGGGTGATGTCATCCATTCCGCTGTTGCTAAACTACAAACGCAGCACCCCGAGGCACTTGTGCTAATCGCTGGAGACTTTAACCATGTGACGCTGGACAAAACATTACCTGCCTTCTCCCAGTATGTGGATTGTAACACCCGGGGAAATAGGACTATTGACCTACTGTATGCAAATGTTAAAGACACATACAGCGCCACCCCGCTGCCTGCACTTGGGAAAGCAGATCATAACCTGGTTCTGCTTCAGCCTCACTACAAACCAAGAGTGAGGGAGCTACCTACAACTACATGCTCATTCAGGAAGTGGTCCCCTGAGGCAGAGCAGGCTCCGAGAGACTGTGAGAACATTGAGGAGGTTGTTGACTGCACTACTGACTACATCAACTTCTGTATGGACATTGTAGTTCCAGTAAGAACAGTAGCAGGAAATTGTCTGCGTGTAAAAGTAAAAGGCAAATTTGAATCTGATGGGGTCAGGGATATCCGGTGAATAAGGACTGTTTGTGAGGTAGCAGTTGCGATAGTCTTACACTCCAGTACATTGCGGTGAATGCTGGTAACAGAAAGTCTCGTGCCATTACAGAGACCTTTTGCTGTCAGGAGGTTTCTGAGAAGCATGATGACTGAACCAATTTTAATTTTGAGTTTATTCGGAGGCATGCCAGTGGGAATAAGACTATTAAGAAATTCTTCGGGGAATGAAAGTTGATCTGCAGGATCGTCTGTGACGATGGAGTCAGCGCTGGTGAAAGTCACTTCGTCGGTAGGGATAAGTTTCAGCACTTGTTCATTAAGGTGTAGCGAGTCTTCATTGGTGACGCTTAATATACGGGAGGAGGGTTAGAGTTGGCGGCCGGGGCTCTGTCGTGCGTATCTCATGACGTGGGAGGAGGGTTAGAGTTGGCGGCTGGGGCTCTGTCTTGCGTATCCCATGACGCGGGAGGAGGGTTAGAGTTGGCGGGCGGGGCTCTGTCGTGCATATCCCATGACGCGGGAGGAGGGTTAGAGTTGGCGGGCGGGGCTCTGTCGTGCATATCCCATGACGCGGGAGGAGGGTTAGAGTTGGCGGGCGGGGCTCTGTCTTGCGTGCGTCTTGCTTGCCATGGGGACTATTAAGAGATTCTTCGGGGAATGAAAGTTGATCTGCAGGATTGTCTGTGATGATGGAGTCAACGCTGGTGAAAGTCACTTCGTCAGTAGGGATAAGTTTCAGCACTTCTTCATTAAGGTGTAGCGAGTCTTCGTTGGTGACGCTTAATATACGGGAGGAGGGTTAGAGTTGGCAGCCAGGGCTCTGTCTTGCGTGTGTGCATATTCCATGGTCGGGCAACTTGGTGGATTATATATAGAAAAGCAGCCGGAACCGAAAAGAACAATGAAACGTCAACGTGGCTCAGAGGTGCATGTGGACTGTAGCAGAGACGAAAGCGCCTAAGGCGGTGTTTGGTGAGGTGTTGCATGCTGGCACATGAGCAGGCAGTGTGCATGCCTCGAGAGCGAGGGTGGACTCAGGAGGTGGGTTAGAGTTGGCGGGCGGGGCTCTGTCATGAGTATCCCATGACGCGGGAGGAGGGTTAGAGTTGGTGGGCGGAGCTCTGTCGTGCGTATCCTGTGGCCTTAGAGTTGGTGGGCGGGGCTCTGTGAGTTGGTGGGCATGGCTCTGTCGTGCGTATCCCATGGTCTGTCTTGTGTGCCATGGTCGGCTGCTTAGTGAATTGTTGGTGGGCGTGGCTCTGTCCTGCGTGCGTCTTGCTTGTCATGGACTTAGTGAATTATATATATAGGTGGGCGGGGCTCTGTGAGTTGGCGGGCGGGGCTCTGTTTTGCATACGTCTTGCTTGCCATGGACTTAGTGAATTATATATATAGATTGTTTTTTATCAATATGCTGCTGCTGGAGTATGTGAATTTCCCCTTTGGATTAATAAAGTATCTATCTATCTATCTATCTATCTATCTATCTATCTATCTATCTATCTATCTATCTATCTATCTATCTATCTATCTATCTATCAACAAGAAATAGAACTTTATTTGCTTTTTCTGTAAAATGGAGTGTTAATTAAACCAGTTAGGAAATAGTCTTACAACTAGCATGGATTGTTAGATATGTTTGCAAATAGAAGATGGTATACAGTTTTCTGACCATGCTTAACATGCCTAAGGTTCGACTGTATGATCAAACTTAAAGGAACGAAACAAAAAAAATAAGCCTTATAGAGGACTTTCTTTAAACCAGAACTTGTTTCTTCTTTAATATCATTTTTTCTCTGTTTGTGCGAACTGTTTTGCTTTAAAATTTTACTACAATTTTTAAAAATTAAGATATTTGGTCTATGGAATTATTTGGAAAACACATCACACTATTGCCTGAATCATTCTATGAAGCAAGCTAAATGCTGCAGAACTTTAGCAATTTGGGACAAACAAAGCTACAAATGGAATGAAAATTATTATTGTAATTAAAAACCAAAAACTACAATATACCAACTATTCACAAAATTCCTTGATGCAGTAATTCTAGACAACTTATAACACAAGATAATTCATAACAAAGCCACTAATAAACAACAATAATAATACAATGAGTTTACATTTACTACAAATCATTTAAATGTCTATCCAAAGTATGTTTTATTTGTTAATGTTCCCTAATCTAAGGGGCTTGCTAACTGTACCTCAATGTCTAAGGAAACAATCTCCTACTGTTCCTTCATTCAGGGAGCCATAACTAGGCTCTCTCCCAACTTCACTAACAACAGAAAAGGAATCTACAAGGGTTCACCTGAAGGCATCCAGTGGGTGGTGTAGTTTTTCCAGAACACAAGTGGCTTCAAACAGCCTTCTTGATGACACTGATCACCTTTTCTCCTTTAACTTTATTTGCTACTGCACTTTAACACATGCAATTCCTGTACATCTGCTCACACTTTTGGGTCTCGTTGGCCTCAGAGAGGTTCTTCTGTCATTGCAGACCAAAAGCTTCTTTTACCTAAATGGACTCTTTATTATTACCAGAGCATGATTGCCAAATGTACAGGCACTGACCACAAAATACATGACAACTGTAACAAAGTACAGTGGAAAAAGAAATTGCTAAGTAAAAAAGGGCAAGAAATTTCACTGAAGATGTAGAGATGGAAGTTTGAGAAGAGGGAAGCTGGAATGGCACAGGAAAGAAAATGAGCCTAAAAAAAAAAAAAAGTGCCACTCTTAAAAGATAAATCGTCCCTTTCGAAAATTTAATATCAGGCTGTAAATCATCAAGAAGTCCAGGATATACTACACATTTTGCCACTGTCTGAAATATTTTGATTGTTTTATTATGTAAATATCCAGTTGGTTACCAGCTAAATATAAATATAATATTACATAAAGTTGTTTATTGTTTACCTCTTTACTTTGTTTGATTTGCAATGTATGCAATAGCCGGGCACAGATGTTATTAATTTCCTAGGATAATAAATATGTTAGGGTATATGAATTTTTAAATACAGGGCTGTTTAATTTTAGACTAATATGTGGACTATGAAGGTACATTACCGGTTAGTTTCAACATTTAGATACCAAAGATGTCTTACTCAGTTCTGGCCTAATATAGTTTTCATAAGAACTGTTTTTTAAATTACAATGTCATTTTCTTCACAGTCTTCAGTACCAGATTGTAGTGCTGGCAAAGCAACCCCTGTAAACTGTGTGATATGACTTCACATGAAGTAAGACTGGTGATATTACAAGGCCTGTTTTACCAGTTCTGTGATAGATAGATAGATAGATAGATAGATAGATAGATAGATAGATAGATAGATAGATAGATAGATAGATAGATAGATAGATAGATAGATAGATAGATAGATAGATAACTTTATTAACTTAATCAAATGTCAAAATGGCATAGTGCACTTAAGTGTAATCTTGTATGTGCAGAAATTTGGAGCCTCTCATACTTGCAGCATACTTTTACCTATCCTTGCATTTATCCCCAAAGGGAAATAAAAATTTTACAGAAGTTAATAAATAATAAATATATGTATTATAATAAAAACAAACAACAACACAAACCCAAACACACATAAGAACTTCCAGCTTTGATAATAGAAAAAAGCTGTCAGTAACAGGATTGTAAGTAGCAGTAAAACGGTCAGAAATGCTCAGATTGTAGTAGAGGTTTATTTTTAAAGTCATTAACTTTGGAAAAGAGCAGGTCCAGTTTGTGGTGTCCATGAATGAAACATGCTAATAGATTTTTGTTTCCTTGTTTGAAGTCACCAGACTTCAGAATGATCCTTCATTAAGATATTATTAATAGGGTGAATCATTACTGTTGTTGAGCTAGGCAGTATGATGTAACTTATCTCTCTGGGCAGTAAAATGGACAATATCAGTCCACATTTCAATGTCTGGATCACAAATGTATGCATTATTTTGCATTTTCACAATCTGCGTAACACTCCAAGTCAAAATATTTTGAGGAAAGCTCTGCAAATCAGATCTTATCTCATTCTCAGTCTGCTTAATCCAGTTCAGAATATCAGTGAGGCAGAGCTTTATGGGTGCAGGGCAGGAAACAGCACTCTGCAGGGCACCAATCCATCACAAGGCCCTCTCAGACACATACACCCCCAAATACAGGCTAATTTGGAATCACCAGTGAAGCAACCATGAACATCTTTGGTAATAAAGGAAAAAAATCTTTGCAAGCTTCACACAGACCACATTCAGCCATAGGATTTGTGAAATAGTAGTAGCACCCACTGTGCCAAGCAGCAAAACTGCCAATTTTAAATAAGCATTTATAAAAAATTTAAATGCACATTGAACAATAACATTGAAAATCCATCCATCCATCCATCCATCCATCCATTTTCCAACCCGCTGAATCCGAACACAGTGTCACGGGGAACATTGAAATTTTGTAAGTAAAAACAATGATTTCATATGTACACTCCTCAGAGTTAATTTAATATCAGAAGAGATCACTTAGCACCAGAAATTTTGTTGTGGATTAAAAAAAACAAACTGAATTATCTAAATTGAAAATGGTGATAATATGATGTGGTGATATTTTGTCTTATGCTATAGTAATACTTGTTGTGTGATGTAGTATACTCATATGCTGTAACTGTCATTTTGACTAATCTCTGGTTTGAATAGTTTCTCATTATAGTTTGGATAGTATAATATTCATGACTGCATACCAAGTGTTTACATTGAAAATTAGAATTTCCTGGTATTTCAGATTTCCATATTTCTCTTTGATCTTATAAATATCTTGTAATTTCATGTACTTCAGGTGTCTGAAGACATATGACAAGGCAACACATTTTACTGATTTCAAAGGAAATTAAGTAAAAGTGAAGGATGATAATGTTGGTTGAGTAGGATTGTGGTAGCTTGTATATTTTTTTGTTTTTTAACAGCCACTGGTTCTTTATATTTTTTTTCATTTCTCATTCCTATAGGGATTAACTGACTCAGTCTATTGAATAATATGAATTTCAGATTTGACTATTAGATTAATACAATACAACATTTATTTATATAGCACATTTTCATACAAAAAGTAGCTCAAAGTGCTTTACATAATGAAGAAAAGAAAAATAAAAGACAAAATAAGAAATTAAAATAAGACAACATTAGTTAACATAGAAAAGGAGTAAGGTCCGATGGCCAGGGTGGACAGAAAAAACAAAAAAAAAACTCCAGAAGGCTGGAGAAAAAAATAAAATCTGTAGGGGTTCCAGGCCACGAGACCGCCCAGTCCCCTCTGGGCACCCTACCTAACATAAATGAAATAGTTCTCTTTGTAGTTAGGGTTCTCACGGAGTCACTTGATGCTGATTGTCATATAGACCTCTGGCTTTTAATCCATCCATCATTATTGGAACATCACAGTGCTTTGAGTAGATGGTAGTGTGCCACCACCAAAAGGACACAAGAAAAGGAAACAGAAGAGAGAGTAGGGGTTAGTACAGATTTTAGAGCCACCATGAATAGTTATTATAATGAATTGGATATACAGAGTATCAGGATTTAAATTACAGTGTAGTTATGAGAAGGCCATGTTAAAGTAATGTGTTTTCAGCAGTTTTTTAAAATGCTCCACTGTATTAGCCTGGCGAATTCCTATTGGCAGGCTATTCCAGATTTTAGGTGCATAACAGCAGAAGGCCGCCTCACCACTTCTTTTAAGTTTTGCTCTTGGAATTCTAAGGAGACACTCAGTTGAGGATCTGAGGTTGCGATTTGGAATATAAGACGTCAGACATTCCGATATATAAGATGGGGCGAGATTATTTAAGGCTTTATAAACCATAAGCAGAATTTTAAAGTCAATCCTGAATGACACAGGTAACCAGTGTAGTGACATCAAAACTGGAGAAATGTGTTCGGATTTTCTTTTCCTGGTTAGGATTCTAGCAGCTGTATTCTGCACTAGTTGCAAACGATTTATGTCTTTTTTGGGTAGTCCTGAGAGGAGTGCGTTACAGTAATCTAGTCGACTGAAAACAAACGCGTGAACTAATTTCTCAGCATCTTTCAATGATATAAGAGGTCTAACTTTTGCTATGTTTCTTAAGTGAAAAAATGCTGTCCCAGTGATCTGATTAATATGCAATTTAAAATTTAGATTACAGTCAACAGTTACCCTTAAGCTTTTTACCTCCGTTTTGACTTTTAATCCTAATGCATCCAGTTTATTTCTAATAGCCTCATTGTATCCATTATTACCAATCACTAAGATTTCAGTTTTCTCTTTATTTAACTTGGGAAAGTTACTATTCATCCATTCTGAGATACAAGTTAGACATTGTGTTAGTGAATCAAGAGAATCAGGGTCAGGTGCAATTGATAAATACAGCTCTGTGTCATCAGCATAGCTGTGGTAGCTCACGTTGTGCCCTGAGATAATCTGACCTAATGGAAGCATGTAGATTGAGAAGAGCAGCGGACCCAGGATAGAGCCTTGTGGAACACCATATAGGATATCATGATTAGTTACAATTTTCCTTTGGGGTTATTTAAGAGTGTTGTGAGGGACGTCACATGACGACCAGCATCCCAGCCCGAAATAACTTGGGGACCTTACCTAGCAGGGATGCCAATATTACAGAAGGACAAGAGAAGGCAGTGCATTTAGCTTATTGTCTTTCCATATACACTAGATCAGGGCTATTCAATTACAAATTCAGTTGGGCCAGATTGTCAAACCAAGAAGGTTAGCTGGGCCAGTCATTTTAGCGGCAAAGCAGCTCGTAATGACAAATTTTAAAACCAACACAAACAAATTTATTGAAAAACATAAGGTTTATTCGTTGTTTCTCTTTTAACTTTGGTTAGTTTGCAGAGCAAAAGGTGCATACAAAAAGAGCTGAATTAACAGAATCTGAGGTAGCCCCTATTTTTTCCACTTACAAAAGAAAAAAAACTGACCTAGGCTACATATCTGATCTATCTGATCACAAAGTGCATAAAACAAAATAGTGCACAGTAGTAGGCTATTAGAAATAACATTGTTTCCTTTTGAAACAAAATAAACAACTTGCACACATTTGACCCAGGAACATCTCAAAGTGCATAAAATAAAAAGTGCACAGTATTCACAACTATAACAACACTGAGGGAACATATTTTAAATCACCATGTGTGATTAGGCATGCCTCTGTTACGCATCCCACATTATTTTGATGTATTGTAGGCTACAGTTACCCTGCTGACTTAGTGGGAGAAGTGACATTTTTTGTTTTGAACGAGAGCAGTGACTTTAGGCTCGTAAGTTGTCAATGCAATTCGAAGGCATTGGTGGAGAGTATGGTCAGTCAGGGAGCAACGAGAGTTGCTTTTTATGGAGTTCATGTGTGAAAAACTTGACTCACATGTATATGTTGATCCAAACATACTGAGCATGACGATCGCTACTTTCTTAATGTTAGGGAACTGATGTGCGTTGACATCAGTCCAAAACATTGCAGGCCCGTTAGTGGAAAGCTCCTGTGCCATGGTTACAGATGACTGCATGTCAACAAGTTCGAGTGTGAATTTCCCCTCGTCAATGGAAGGGACCAGTTTCTTAGCTCTGGCGGATAAGTCCCCTTCTATTGCAACAGTGAACGGGTCTCTGACAAAAACGGCCAACTCTGTGGGCAGATCAAGTCCATCCAATCGACCAGCAAAGTTATTTTTCAACATCGCAATGAAATCTGTCATCACATCCGTGATTTGTGCGGGGGATGAGATGCATTTGCGGAGTGTCGGAAAATGCAGCATTCGGCCTGTGCTCAAATCATTTACGAAAAGGTCCAGTTTAACTTGGAATGCACGCATCTGTTCCACAAGGTCGATGACAGTTTTGTCTCTGCCTTGTAGTCCCAAATTGAGATCGTTCAGGTGTTTGAATATGTCGCTCAGAAAGCAGGCATCGGCCATGAAGTTGTCGTCCAGTATGCGACTCAAGTGCGTTTCTGCCTTTTTTTGTTTGCTGCCGCAGAGGAATGTTATGATCTCTTCTCTGAGACCGCAGAAACGCTCCAGTGCTTTGCCTTTGGACAGCCACCTCACATCATTATGCAAAAGAAGGTCGTGGTGCTCAGCAGACATTTCTGACAGCAGCATGTGGAATAAGCGGTGTTGGAGGCTTGATGTGGAGCGAATAAAATTAATTATAGCCATAACGCTGTCCATTGTCGTTTTGAGCGCCCCACTTAGTTTTGCGCACAACACCGCCTGATGCACAATGCAGTGTAAGGAGATCAACTGAGGTGCAACAGCGGACCAACGTGCTGCCAAACCATTCACTTTCCCTGTCATGGACGGAGCCCCATCTGTCACAAGCATGCACACACGCTTCATATCCAGACCACTGTCTTTAAAAAAGGCGGAAATTTTCCCAAAGACTATATCGCCAGTTGTGTGTCCTTCTAACGGCAGTAGGCCGAGCAGCTCCTCTCGGAAGCATTTGCCATCAAAAAAACGGACATATATGCACAACTGAGCAGTATCAGTTTTGTCTGTGGACTCATCTACTGCTATAGACATAGTATCAGCTTTCATCAGGTCTCCTAACAGCGTTTCATACACATCTGCAGCAAGAATTTCAACCCTACGAATGTTTGAAGTATCTGACAGGGGTATGTTTTTTATAGCAGATACCATGCTCATCTTAATTTTATCGTCATTTATCACCTCATCCACGACAGCCAGCATACAGTCCTTCACGGTTTCAGAGTCTGTGAATGGCCTTTTCTTTTTTGCCAGTATCCAGGAAACACGAAGGGATGCTGCAGTAGCTCTCTCTTGGGCTGTGAATGACCGCACCATGGTAGTACTGCTTCGCTTGTAAGATGCAATCAAACTCTGCATTTTTGCAGCCCTCTCTTGAGATCCCTCTGGAAAATTGGTGCGAAAAGTGTGGTGTTTCTCAACATGATGCCTCCGCACATTGTAATCTTTAAATACTCCAACGCACTCATTACAAATTAAACACATCGGTTTGACGTTTGGATGTGGCGGTAAAATAAACAAGTATTTGTCAGTCCAGGCAGGGTTAAACTTACGGTTTTCATTGGCAATTTTACGTTTCAGTGTTGAGAAAGACATTGATAGTAATCTAAGCTACCACCGGCACGCTTTGCATTGTTTGCGTGTTGCAGGCTACGTAATTTACGTAGGAATGCGCATTTTTGGCGGGACCATAGACATAATAAATACTTTATATTTATATTAATCTATACTAATTAATAAAAGGCAAAGCCCTCACTGACTGACTGACTGACTGACTGACTGACTGACTGACTGACTGACTGACTGACTCACTCACTCACTCACTCATCACTAATTCTCCAACTTCCCGTGTAGGTGGAAGGCTGAAATTTGGCAGGCTCATTCCTTAGTGCTTACTTACAAAAGTTAGGCAGGTTTCATTTCGAAATTCTACGCGTAACGGTCATAACTGGAAGCTACTTTCGTATACTGTATACGGCCATAGCGGGCAGTTCGGTCGCCGTGTGAGGCGGTTGCGTATTGCGTCTTGCATCATCACGCCTCCCTGCGGCTGCTGCGGAAATCACCACGCCTCCCACGTAATTGACTGCGCGTCTTGCATCTTGAATCATCACGCCTCCCTGCGGCTGTTGGGGAAATCACCACGCCTCCCACGTAATTGACTGCCTGCCCATATAAAGCCGTTCTTTGCTGTGGTGTGTGAATTCCTTTCCTTGCTTCTCCAAGGAGGCATTCTTTTCAAAGCTTATCCACAGTTTTATAAACGAACGAGATATAAGGCCGTCCTTTTTCCTTGCTTCGCCAAGGAAGCTAAGGTGCTCTGCAGTTTTTTTTGTGAAGTGGTGTTTACACATCTTTTTCGGTGTGTTATAAACGAGCGAGATATAAGGCCATCCTTTTTCCTTGCTTTGCGTTTTCCGTCTTGCATCATCACGCCTCCCTGCGGCTGCTGGGGAAATCACCACGCCTCCCACGTAATTGACGGCCAGCCCATATAAAGCCGTTCTTTAAATCTGTTTCGGTGTGTTATAAACGAGCGAGATATAAGGCCGTCCTTTATCCTTGCTTTGCATCTTGCATCATCACGCCTCCCTGCGGCTGCTGGGGAAATCACCACGCCTCCCACGTAATTGACGGCCTGCCCATATAAAGCCGTTCTTTGCTGTGGTGTGTGAATTCCTTTCCTTGCTTCTCTAAGGAGGCATTCTTTTCAAAGCTTATCCACAGTTTTATAAACGAATGAGATATAAGGCCGTCCTTTTTCCTTGCTTCGCCAACGAAGCTAAGGTGCTCTGCAGTTTTTTTGTGAAGTGGTCTTTACACATCTTTTTCGGTGTGTTATAAACAAGCGAGATATAAGGCCATCCTTTTTCCTTGCTTTGTGTTTTCCGTCTTGCATCATCACGCCTCCCTGCGGCTGCTGGGGAAATCACCACGCCTCCCACGTAATTGACGGCCAGCCCATATAAAGCCGTTCTTTAAATCTGTTTCGGTGTGTTATAAACGAGCGAGATATAAGGCCGTCCTTTATCCTTGCTTTGCATCTTGCATCATCACGCCTCCCTGCGGCTGCTGGGGAAATCACCACGCCTCCCACGTAATTGACGGCCTGCCCATATAAAGCCGTTCTTTGCTGTGGTGTGTGAATTCCTTTCCTTGCTTCTCCAAGGAGGCATTCTTTTCAAAGCTTATCCACAGTTTTATAAACGAACGAGATATAAGGCCGTCCTTTTTCCTTGCTTTGCCAAGGAAGCTAAGGTGCTCTGCAGTTTTTTTGTGAAGTGGTCTTTACACATCTTTTTCGGTGTGTTATAAACGAGCGAGATATAAGGCCATCCTTTTTCCTTGCTTTGCGTTTTCCGTCTTGCATCATCACGCCTCCCTGCGGCTGCTGGGGAAATCACCACGCCTCCCACGTAATTGACGGCCAGCCCATATAAAGCCGTTCTTTAAATCTGTTTCGGTGTGTTATAAACGAGCGAGATATAAGGCCGTCCTTTATCCTTGCTTTGCATCTT
The DNA here is from genome assembly GCF_900747795.2 of Erpetoichthys calabaricus. Classification (NCBI taxonomy): domain Eukaryota; kingdom Metazoa; phylum Chordata; class Cladistia; order Polypteriformes; family Polypteridae; genus Erpetoichthys; species Erpetoichthys calabaricus. The sequence goes on from NC_041400.2 coordinate 63,259,322, forward strand.
GCATCATCACGCCTCCCTGCGGCTGCTGGGGAAATCACCACGCCTCCCACGTAATTGACGGCCTGCCCATATAAAGCCGTTCTTTGCTGTGGTGTGTGAATTCCTTTCCTTGCTTCTCCAAGGAGGCATTCTTTTCAAAGCTTATCCACAGTTTTATAAACGAACGAGATATAAGGCCGTCCTTTTTCCTTGCTTCGCCAAGGAAGCTAAGGTGCTCTGCAGTTTTTTTGTGAAGTAGTCTTTACACATCTTTTTCGCTGTGTTATAAACGAGCGAGATATAAGGCCGTCCTTTTTCCTTGCTTCGCCAAGGAAGCTAAGGTGCTCTGCAGTTTTTTTGTGAAGCGGCCTTTACACATCTTTTTCGCTGTGTTATAAACGAGCGAGATATAAGGCCGTCCTTTTTCCTTGCTTCGCCAAGGAAGCTAAGGTGCTCTGCAGTTTTTTTGTGAAGCGGTCTTTACACATCTTTTTCGCTGTGTTATAAACGAGCGAGATATAAGGCCGTCATTTTTCCTTGCTTCGCCAAGGAAGCTAAGGTGCTCTGCAGTTTTTTTGTGAAGCGGTCTTTACACATCTTTTTCGCTGTGTTATAAACGAGCAAGATATAAGGCCGTCCTTTTTCCTTGCTTCGCCAAGGAAGCTAAGGTGCTCTGCAGTTTTTTTGTGAAGCGGTCTTTACACATCTTTTTCGCTGTGTTATAAACGAACGCCATATAAGGCACATTTCATCCGCGGGTTCTCCACTGTTTTATTGTTCATTTGTTAAGATTGTTATAGTTATTGTGTAGATATTTTACACTTACTTTATTGTTCACATACCCATTGCCTTTAGTTAATCCGCGGCTTCTCTGCTGTTGTTTTCTTCGTTTATATATTTGAATCCCTTTCTTTGCCTGACTGCCTGCCCATATAAAGCGCTCCGCAGTTTATAAAGCACATTTAATCCACGGGTTCTCCGCTGTTTTATTGTTGATTTCTTAAGATTGTTATAGTTATTGTGTAGATATTTTACACTTACTTTATTGATCACGTACCCATTGCATTTATTTAATCCGCGGCTTCTCTGCTGTTGTTTTCTTCGTTTATATATTTGAATCCCTTTCTTTGCCTGACTGCCTGCCCATATAAAGCGCTCCGCAGTTTGTAAGAGCACATTTAATCCACGGGTTCTCCGCTGTTTTATTGTTCATTTCTTAAGATTGTTATAGTTATTGTGTAGATATTTTACACTTAGTTTATTGTTCATGTACCCATTGCATTTATTTAATCAGCGTCTTCTCTGCTGTTTTCTTCGTTTATATATTTGAATCCCTTTCTTTGCCTGACTGCGTCCCCTTATAAAGCGCTCCGCAGTTTATAAGAGCACATTTAATCCACGGGTTCTCCGCTGTTTTATTCTTCATTTGTTAAGATTGTTATAGTTATTGTGTAGATATTTTACACTTAGTTTATTGTTCACGTACCCATTGCCTTTATTTAATCCGCGGCTTCTCTGCTGTTGTTTTCTTCGTTTATATATTTGAATCCCTTTCTTTGCCTGACTTCCTGCCCATATAAAGCGCTCCGCAGTTTATAACAGCACATTTAATCCACGGGTTCTCCGCTGTTTTATTGTTCATTTGTTAAGATTGTTATAGTTATTGTGTAGATATTTTACACTTAGTTTAGTGTTCAAGTACCCATTTCCTTTATTTAATCCGCGGCTTCTCTGCTGTTGTTTTGTTCGTTTATATATTTGAATCCCTTTCTTTGCCTGACTGCCTGCCCATATAAAGCGCTCCACAGTTTATAAAGCACATTTAATCCACGGTTTCTCCGTTGTTTTATTGTTCATTTGTTAAGATTGTTATAGTTATTGTGTAGATATTTTACACTTACTTTACTATTTACATACCCATTTCCTTTATTTAATCCGCGACTTCTCTGTTGTTGATCGAGTACCCATTCCCTTTATTCTTCCAACTCTACCCCTATTAAAATGTCTATCGAGGTGATCACCATCAATCAAACAACTATCACTTACCGAGTGGTGTGTATGCCCGGAGATGGCGCCTGCCTTTTCCATTCTCTGTGTTACATATTGCACGGACATATCAGGCTCACTTTTGATATCCGCAGGGACATTGTGTCTTATGTATTAAATGACTGGGACAGGTTCAAAGTGTGGACTGATGATGGTACAGGAGATAATTATACTACACAGGAGCACTATAAGACTGAAATGCTTAAGCCCTTCACCTATGGTTCTGCATGTGAGTTGATGGCTGCCGCTGAATTGTTTGGTTGTCGCTTTCAAGTATACCGAAACGGCCAAATATTTTACACCTTTGGAGAACCGTCAATGCCTCTGAAACATCTTAGATTCACAGGTGACGATTTGAGTAGTGGACACTTTGATGTTTATGAATATTTCAACTCTCAAAAGATTGATGCAGTTATTGATGAAGCCAGTTGTATGCTTATATCGATTGACACATACCGAATGTCAGTTCAACACAAATCCAGCTCGAGCTGATTATGACAGCAGCAATCCAAGCTGTGAGAACACAGTAAAAAGGAAGCGTATCAGACGTCGTGGTAGATTTTCTGATGCAGCTAGACGGAAGCAACTTCGCGCAGCTGCCGCCAAATACTCACACAAAAATCCAGAAGTTAATAAACACGCTGTGGCTAAATACTCACAAGCAAATCCACAAGTTCATAGGGACGCTGTGGCTAAATACTCAGAAGCAAATCCACAAGTTCATAGGGACGCTGTGGCTAAATACTCAGAAGCAAATCCACAAGTTCATAGGGACGCTGTGGCTAAATACTCAGAAGCAAATCCACAAGTTCATAGGGACGCTGTGGCTAAATACTCAGAAGCAAATCCACAAGTTCATAGGGACGCTGTGGCTAAATACTCAGAAGCAAATCCACAAGTTCATAGGGACGCTGTGGCTAAATACTCAGAAGCAAATCCACAAGTTCATAGGGACGCTGTGGCTAAATACTCAGAAGCAAATCCACAAGTTCATAGGGACGCTGTGGCTAAATACTCACAAGCACATCCACAAGTTCATAGGGACGCTGTGGCTAAATACTCGCAAGGAAATCCACAAGTTCATAGGGACGCTGTGGCTAAATACTCGCAAGCAAATCCACAAGTTCATACGGACGCTGTGGCTAAATACTCGCAAGCACATCCACAAGTTAATAGGGACGCTGTGGCTAAATACTCGCAAGCAAATCCACAAGTTCATAGGGACGCTGTGGCTAAATACTCGCAAGCAAATCCACAAGTTCATAGAGACGCTGTCGCTAAATACATGGAGGCAAATCCACAAGTTAATAGAGCTTCTGTTTCTAGATATGATTCCAATAATGAAAAGTGGCTCATATGAAAACAACAGGTTTGGCTCAAAAAAGCCAATTGTGGATTTGCGTACGACCCAAACATACATTATGAGTCTGACAAAACAGTACACATTGGATCCATGGATGTTCACTGTGACTATTGTCAAGCTCAGAAGTGGAAATGCGAGTCTCCTGGTTTGTGCTGTAACGGTGGTAAAGTCTCTCTCACTCCTTTACGTAAGCTTCCTGACCTTCTTGAGGGCCTGTTAAATGGGAAACATCCTCAAAGTGAGCATTTCTTGAACAATATTCGAAAGTACAACAGCGCATTTCAAATGACATCATTTGGTGCTAAACAAATCGTTGAGGGAAATTTTATGCCTTCATTTAAAGTTCAGGGACAAGTGTATCACTTGATTGGCAGTCTTTTACCTATGCCGAGTGAGGAACACAAATTTTTGCAAATTTATTTTGTCGGGGATGATGAAAAGGAAGCACAAATCCGCTGCGCTAATTTTTCTGGACTTAACATACCCCTGGTCAAGCAATTACAAAAAATGCTCCATGACTGTAACACTTACATCCAGGACTTCCACTCCACAATGGACAATATTTCAGATGATGACAAAGACTTCAAAGTTGTCATTCACGCAGACAAAAAACCATTACATGCACACAAAGGCAGATTTAATAAACCCACAGTTCATCAAGTTGGTGTTGTCATCGTTGGGCAAATGTTCAACAATAGAGATATTGTCTTGAAAACCAGAGACAATAAACTACAACGCATTAAAGAAACCCACAGATCCTATGATGCACTTCAATATCCTCTCATGTTCTGTTATGGTGAAGACGGCTATTCTGTATCTATACCTCAAGTTCATGCTACCAGTAAGTTACCTATGAACAAAACCGTCTCTGCAGCAAACTTCTATTCATACCGCCTTATGATCAGACAACATCATGATAATACTATCCTTTTCTTCCGAACTTTATTAAATCAGTTTTTAGTTGATATGTACGCAAAAATTGAATCCGAAAGACTAAATTATATCAGACTAAATCAGAAAAAACTACGAGCTGAAAATTACGTTCACTTAAAAGATGCTATTGACAAAAACGACACTGATTTAACAGAACTTGGTCAAGCTGTGATATTACCATCTTCTTTCACTGGAGGACCTCGCTATATGCACGAACGTACACAAGACGCAATGACATACGTACGTCATTATGGACGCCCTGACTTTTTCATCACATTTACTTGCAATCCTAAATGGCCTGACATCACTGAAATTCTCCTTCCACGTCAAAAACCTCACGATCGCCACGACCTTATCAGTCGTGTATTTCATCTCAAGATTCGCAAAATGATAGACTTGCTCACGAAGAGTAACATTTTCGGCTGTACAAATTGCTACATGTACACCATAGAGTGGCAAAAGCGAGGTATTCCCCATGCACACATTCTATTGTGGCTAAAACATAGGATTCAACCAGCTCTCATCGATGAACTCATCCGTGCGGAAATTCCTGATCCACACACTGACCCTGCCCTACACAAAATAGTAAAATCCACCATGATTCACGGCCCATGTGGACCTCATAATATCAACTCACCCTGCATGATCAACAGAATATGCACTAAGAAGTACCCGCGTCCGTTCATCTCAGAAACTCAGACCGGAGAAGATGGTTACCCTCAGTACCGCCGGCGCGCACCTGCTGATGGAGGTCATACAATTAACATCAAAGGAGTAGATATCGACAACAGATGGGTGGTCCCTTATAGTCCTGTGCTGTCCCGCTTCTTCAATTCTCACATCAATGTCGAATTTTGCACTTCAGTAAAATCAATCAAATACATCTGCAAGTATGTTAACAAAGGAAGTGACCAGGCAGTATTTACAATACAAAATCAAAATGACGAAGTATCTCGATACGAAGCTGGTCGTTACATTAGTAGCTCTGAAGCAGCCTGGCGCATTTTCTGTTTTCCCATTCACGAACGTTTCCCTCCGGTCGTTCATCTTGCTGTTCATCTTGAGAACGGACAAAGAATTTATTTCACAGAAGCCAACGTTGCCGATAAAGTACACAATCCACCAAAACCACCCTTTTAGCATTCTTTGACCTTTGTAAACACGATGATTTTGCAAAACAACTTCATTATAATGAAATTCCATCATATTATGTGTGGGCAAACAACATGTTTCGTCGAAGAAAACAGGGCAACCCTGTACCAGGACATTCAGGAGTGAAAAAGGATAATGTACTGGGACGGGTCTACACTGTACACCCAAATAACTCTGAATGCTACCATCTTCGACTGCTGCTCAACAAAATCACAGGTCCCACATCTTTCAAATCTCTCAGAACAGTTGATGGTGTCCTATATCCGACCTATAAGTCAGCCTGCAGGGCACTCGGTTTATTACATGACGATATCAACTGGGACAAGACTCTACAAGAAGCTGCTCTGTCTCGCTCACCTCAAAAGATCCGTGAACTGTTTGCTGTCATGTTGGTGTTCTGCCAAATGGAAAACCCCTTAAACCTATGGGAAAAACATAAAGACAGCATAACAGAAGATATTAGGAGACAGACTGAAAAAGATCATATACGAAGAGAAGTCC